>NC_049171.1:102308930-102323930 GCF_009769625.2 Cygnus olor | reverse complement strand
TGAGGGGAGGCTCAAGGAATCCCAGCTCTTGGTCAAGAGCAGTGGGAAGGTTGTAGTGGTGCTCGTTTTATTATGATTTTTGTCTGCACCCGTCACTCAGTGGCAAATTGCGTTTTGAGCCCAATCCTGTAGCAGAAGTGACATTTGTCAGCATAAGGTGGGTGGTTTCCCACCTAAATCCTTCTGGGGGATTTTTATTGGTGCTCGTTTTCACAGCACTTAAGTTCAGGTAATTTAAAAAACTCTCTTAGCAAGGGCTTGCTCAGCTCAGTGTTTCCTAGGAGAGAGGTTGCATGGATGGGACGGGTGAAGCAAGGGGCACAGGGGATGCTCCCCGGGGACTCTGCCATTCGTTACAGCTGACAATACCCAGACTTTTACCCCAGCACCCCCAGGCCCCCCAGGGGCTCAGGCTGTGTGGATGCCAAGATGTGACAGGGAAGCACAGGAAACGAAAGGGAAACACACAAAGGGGCAGGTGTTACTAACTTCTCTTCTGTCAAAGTGTGGTTAAATTCCCTCAAGGTTGGGTTTCTTCTTGTCATTGCAACTTTTATCCTTTTTGGAGAGCCTAGGTTGAAATGATCTTTGTGCTCCAAAATTCTTGGTCCTTTATGATTTTAGGCACTAATGTCTGCTTTTCAAAATGTTAGTTGCAATGTTGATGTCAACGGATTACTTCCGTGAAGAAACGTGGGGAGCATATAGGTGTTTTCAGGCAGATAAGAAAATAGGAATCTTGTGTTTAGCGCTGCCACTGGTGGCTGTCTCCTCCTCTCGGCAACGGGAGCCCCTTGCTTTTCCCCCTGTCGTGGAGGAAAAGGCCTTCTGGCATGTTATAAACGGCGGTGATTTGCAGATCCTTTCACGCAGCCTCTCGTGTGTTATCTCGTATAATGAGAATTTCCCAGAGGTTCAAATCTTGGTTTTGCTCTAAAGACCCAGCAGTTACGAGATCATTAAGCTGCACAGTGCAGTTTTTAGTGTAGCCTATGTAACTTTTCCGATAAATGCTCAGTCCCTCCCCCACAAGCTGCAAGGCAAAAATGACAACTACTGTAATGTTGAAATTGGATCCAAAGGGATTTAGCAAACTGAGCATTTGCCATATTTAGCGTCATCAAAGTTCCTTCTTTCCATACTTCAATGATGCGTTGCTGATCTTCTGATTAGTCTGATATGCTGTTCCTCTTAAATCACATTCACTACTCTTTCCTAAAACCCTCCACCATTATTTCTTCTTGGGTGAAATTTGTGCATATACTTTAATATTCCTAAATTGACTGTTAGGAAAAAAAAATGATAAAGCTAAAACGTGCGTTTGGTCTGTATCAAGCTGTGGCATTGATTTGCTCAGGAATCTGTGATACTGTGTTTCTCTCCCGGTGCAGTGGAACTGACAGCTTTTAGCAAAGTCAAATAAGATGTTTAACAAACCACATGCCCTATCGTTTTTAGCCTTGCCATTGTACCCTTGTGGCTGTGAGCCAGAGAGAGATACAACGCCTCCTCCCACGCTGCACAGCTCTGCCCATGTTTTGTGTGCACACGTGTGTGGACGTGTGTGTGGCAGCTTCCACACTTCTCTCTCCTGCTGTGGGGTTCGCTGGAGAAACTTGTGCTGAGCATAGCTGCACAGAACAATTTGAAAGAGAGTCTTGAAAGGAGGAAAAAGAGAAAAAAAAAGCTCCTCTTTTTTTTTTTTAACGAAAAATGAAGATGCTTCTCTGTTCCGGGGCAGTTCTGCCAAGGAGGTAAGAAGGTGGCTTGTCCTGGTGAATGAAAGCCACAAATGTCAGTGTCCCAGCACAAGTGCCGAATGAAGTTGGTCAGAAAGAGAGGACAGCTTGCAGTGCCACTTGATATCAGTCTCATCTGTGGTGTTGCCATAGGCTTTTTGAATGCCAGCTGCAGTAACGAAAGTCAGGTATTGTTGCCATGTGTGAAAAGAAAAAATAATCCCAAATCATTTTGTAACTCTCTTTCAAAATCTGTCCTAAAAGAGAGCATCAGAGCTCACAGTTGTAACTGTGACAGGATGGTTTCAAGTGAGGGGGACACCATGCTGCCAGATAAAATAAAAATATGGTTACTTTTACTTTTCAATTTATTTACTTAAAACAACCCAAAAAAATCGGCCTGAGGGTAGTACCTGGATTTTAGTCTTGCTTTGGCTCTCGTTCCTCCATCAGCCTTTTTCCCTGCATTTTTTGTAGTTACCATCATCCTCCGTGCATTAATATCTCTCTGCATGGTCCTTTTCCTTGTACACATTTAACAACCCAGCCCCAGCGCTGAAATCCCAGGCTCAGTCCCCCCATGCAAGGCATTTCCCTTGACGCCCTCCCTCCTGCCCCCAGCATACGCCCACCACGCTCCTGCACGTAGCCCACGTGCAGGCACCAAGGTGAAAACCATTTTTAGGAAGTTGGCTCTGCTTTTGGCAGGGGAGGACCATAGTGGTGAGGAAAAACCTAGCCAAGGCTGGTTGTGCTCAAGTCTTAGCAGAATGGTTATCTAAAGAGCTTTGAGCTCGTCCCGTAACCATCAATGGGATTATGTAAAGCAATTCAAGTAACACCACCTATGAAGTCCAAGTAATAACCCAGTCACATAAGTGGCCCATGGGCCCTTGAGAGGAACGCTGGCTGCCAAAATTTTCAGAAGTGATGATGGGTTTAGGCCAGGTCCATTTTGAGATGCTCAAATGGAGATGTGTCATTGAGAGCCACTTTGTCAGGAGGTCCTCGATGGTCCATTCCCTGACAATGACGTGTGCCCATTACTGCATCCAAAAATCAAGACAACCTAAATTATTGAAAATTCTGGCCACTCATGTGCCTATTTTAGGAACCCGTGTCCTTCCTGCAGGATTCATCTCAAACTGAATTAGGGTTCATCAGAAGGAGAATTAAAGCCTTTGAACCTGATTCTTATTTAAACTGAGGCCACGTACACATGTTTTTGCAATATGAAGGCACTGTAAGGGAGAATTTATAACCACCCTAATGCTCCTTTACACAACTCAAGCAGTGTAAAGTGGTCTCCAGAGAACTGAAAATCAAGTCAATAACTTGCTAACTTCCATCTCAAAGCTTGCATGCTCTTTCTCTGCAAGCTGCAGTGGTGATCTGCGCACTTGTAACGGGACCAGAAGTGGGCACAGGCTGATGGGACAGTTGTTTATTTTAGTATTACACTCCTCGCATTTTTTTCCTCAGCTGTAGACTTCCTCATTCAAGGGGTTTATTGTTGTAGTGTTTCGACATCGTTCTCAGCATTCTTAAAGAAAAAGTCAGAAGGCCTCTCTCTTGCAGTCTGCTGCAAGGAGAATAAAGCTGAATTTGCAATTTGAGGATAGCAGACATAACTGTCCCGATTCCTCTGAAGAGAAACTAAAACATGTATTTCTAGATGGAACTTCCTTGTCACTTAAAAATCTTCTTGTTTTCGGGAAATTTAATTGATGCCCTCAGGCCTTTTTCCTTTTGTTTTGTTTTGTTTTGTTTTGTTTTAATTTTGAAGAGGTGCTCTTGTGAAACAGCAAAGCTTTCCTTGAAAACTGCACAGGAGTCGAAGCTGATTTGTAAATCGAGTAACAAAATCCACGGCTTTCAGTAGAAGGGCTGTGCATCGCACGTATCAATTAATGCTGGTTAATCAGTTTTTGCAGTTGGTGGAACTGCAGATTGTAGTTGGAAGCTATTAGGGAGGAATCGCAGGAGGAATACTGTTGCAGGACTAAGCTCGTTTTTTATGTTTGTGTCCTCTGGATTCAAGGTGTTTGTATAATGAAGTTGGCACATTGATATATGATCTATTTTTTAATGTCATTACAATTTTAGTTCCCTCTGCCTTTTTGTCATTGGGTTACATTTAAGCACAGCAAGATCAACTTTAAACTTCCTTACTCAACAGCTTTATTAGTTATAACGTACCGTGACCTTTCTCAACATTCTTAAAGAAAAAGATACAGTGTAATGTCACTTTACTTTGCTTATTGTTCTTTGTTGTGGTGAACAAAGCATTTTCTACAGTGGCTATAGCACATAATTATACAGCTTTCAATAGCGGTGTCTTGGCACATATCAAAGTTCAGAAGAGCCTTTAGAAAAAAAAAGATGTTTTGTGGCAGCCTAGGGAGGGTCTCATCTTTCCTTCAGAAAATAGTTCAAGGCTCTTCTGTCAAGCTTCCCTACTTAGAGCTTTTTCTCCTCCTGCTTCATAAAGTTTAAAGGGGATTCAGTGGAGTTCTATGATCTATTTCCTTTGAAAGATTGTTCCTTTGCACAGAGAAGTCCTTTGACTTCAAGAGTTCACAGATTCATGTCTTTAGGTATCATATGTCTGACCTTATCAGTTACTCTATTTAATGTAGGAGAAAAAGTCTCAACTCTTTGTGTTTGTCTGTTTTGCCTCTGTGAAATGATTTGGTGAAAAGACCATCCTTTTTAACACACCACTGAGAGGCCGTTTCTGACTGTAACCTACCCTGTGGCTCTTCTAAAAAAAAAAAAAATTGTCCTTGTGTTTTGTGTATGGATGATTTCACAGTGAGAATAGAATTATACAAGGACAGGCACACATAAAAAAATCTTTTGCTCTCTTTTTCCTAAATGATCTATTGGCTATTTTGGTGGCTGCTACTCTGGTTCCCCAACAGGCAGGACCATTTAACAAACACAGAGATAGCGGCTGGAGTGCTGGGCCAGCAGTAGGTTTTCCCTTGCTTCGACCTACCCCAAAGGCCTTCATAATTAATTGTCCTTCAGAGATGAGGAAAGTTCAGAGACAGTGTGTGTAGCGATGTCTATTGTCTGACATTCAGTTCTCCTTCCCTCAGCTCTTTTTCTTCATTCCACAAAGGGTTATCAATAGGAGCAGGGAGCAAGCTCTCTTCTAACAGCTGCTGGTGGTGGTGGTGGCTGTCTGCGGAAGGTATCATTGTGTTCAGCCATCTATGGATTAAATGGCTGCAAAACTTCTAACAACCTTTTCAAACGGGCGTGTTTATTTCATCTAGATTACACAGACCTATTTAGCTAATTAAAAACTTTCTCAGAACCCCTTCTCCTTTATGCAATGGAAAAAAAAAATTGCAACCCTGCTGTAATTATGAAGAATGGCTGCCGTGAAACTTTGGTAAATAAATGAAAGATTTGATCAGCCAACTTTGATCGAAACGCACCAAATAAGCATTGGTTTGTTTGTTGAGTTGCTCTGTGTTTTTGCTTCTTTCCGTTGTTTTGGTTTTGTGGTTTGTTTGGTTTTTTTTTCTTAGAGGGAAGAAGGATGCATAGTAGAAAAAGCATGAAAGAAAGCGCTGGTGTGAGCTGTAACAGAAACAAACACTCACCCAATTTAAAAAACTGCCACAGTTCCTCCTGTCTCTGCTCATAACATCAAAGTGCAAAGAAGCTGGAGTTTGCTAAACAGATTATTAATATTGTTATGCCTTCTGCTATTAATTTAGATTCCTCTGTGGCATAATTATTAAACTTCATATACCACAGAACGAAATTATATACATGCTTCCCCGTTTTCCCTGATGGTATGCTGAACAAAGATATGGTACGGTTAGTAGATATGCAAGAAGTATAGTCAAATTAGGGCTGTTTATTAACAATCGTTATGTTACTGCTCCAATTAATTGGGCGAAGCCAAAAAAGACAAATACAATCATTCTTCCACTGAACAGTTTAACTAGCAAATTAGGGAGGTATTAATTTTTTTTTTAACCTAAAAAAAAAAAAAAAAAGAAAGGACTCCACTCTGGACCTTTACCTGCATTCTACAAAAATACATCACTTTGCAATGAAATGGGATAATCATATAAAACATTTTCTGGGCTCCATCTCACTTCCTTAATGTTAAGAAGGACTGCACAACAATCAAGATCAATTATTGTACTGATTAAGTTATTAAGCCTGGCATTTGGAAACAGGTTTTCTGTATTTAAGAAGAAATTACGTACAAAGGAGATGCAGCTAATACAGTAATGCAAAAAAAGATCATAAAAAATTAAAGTTATTCTTATGAATCTTTCATTAGAAGCAATGAAAAGGGACACTGGTGAAGCCAAGTGCTTTGTTCTTCTGAGCTCCTCTTGTAGGGCCTGATCCTGCGAACAATTATGTACTTGAGTGTTCCTTCTGCCAGAGCCCTGGTGGCGCCTTCAGCTAACCTCCTCCTCTGTCACCGTTCGCCCAGGCAGCCCCGTGGACGACTGTCAGGGCTGCTCTGCTCCAGTAGACAGATGCTGCCTTTAAAAAATCCGTCAAAAAGTCCCGTTAAAAAAAAACCCACGCCACCGAATCACCCAGCTGTACTGAGGCAAGCGCGTGCTTTTACGCAGGAAGAGCTGTTGTGAAATGATTTAAGGCTACTCAGAGCTTTTCAGATTACTCCCCACCGCAAATAACATGTTAAGTACTAAATTGCCCTAAGCGGTGTTTTATTACTGATCAATAAAATAGTAATCTTGTCCTTCAGCGTGGAAAATTATTTTAGTGGGATTTTTCCTGGTTTAGTTCACGGATAACAGTAAACCAGAAAGTGCAGCCCCCGAAAAAAAGCCAAACCTGTCCTTGTTTGTTTCTAATTTCGCTCTGGGGGAATCCTAGGATTGTTCCAGCCGAATGGTGCACGGTTTCTGTGCGTGCGCCTCTGTGTGCGTGGAGCGGTGGTGTGCCGTGCTTTGCTTTGGGTGAGGTTTTTTGTCTCTCTCTCTCTCTCTCTTTTTTTTTTTTTTACAGTTATTTACTGGTACTCATCCTTATTGCCCCGTCCTCTTCTCAAACAAAACAACCCCTTTCCAAAAAAAAAAAAAAAACACAACAAAAACAAAACAAAACACAACTTGGCAAACTGTTCTGACTTCTACTGCCATTTCATTTTGCATTCAACAAGGGGTAGTGGGAATTGAAACGTCAACTGGAGATGGAGAAAAGCACCAATTTATAGTGCGCTAGCCTTGCACAATTCAAGATTTCTTTTGCTAGCTGCACACATTATACTCAACCTCTCGCCACTCTCTTGTGGCAGTTGTGAGGAATGGCTATTTCTTCCCGTGTGTGTACTGCAGGCCTCTAAAGACTCTTATTTATTCTCTCCCATGTCACCTTGTGTACAGTCTGGTCTGTGACACTGATGGTGATTATGTCATTATTTTGCTCTGGGGGCTTTGGCACATCTGCAGAGCTGATGCACATCTTCTTTGTTACGCTGGCATACGTCCCATATCGCAAATGCTTCATTAGCCTTACTGCCTGCCTCCTTGCCAGACAAGAATACCCAAATCCAAGCTTCTTTTTGCTCTGTTCTTTTGTGTCTGTGATGAGCCTTTATTCATCTTCCTAGTTCTTCCCTGTTTTCTATTTTTCTGTGCAAAACTGATTTCCAGATGTCCGTATTTGGGTTCTCCAAAAATCCATCCTGGATGAGGAGTGAGAAGCAAGGTGAATTTTAACCCATGTTATTCCTCACTAGCGTAAAGTCTTACCCCTCTCAAGCTTAAATCCTTTTTCATTCATCCTGCACAGAAAGAATTCGTTAGGTTAGGCAGTTCCAGTCAGTGGGAATATTTTAAAACTTGGCATTTGGAAAAAAAAAAAGGAAGAAGGAAAAAAAATATAAAACCAATGATTTCTCTTACCATCTAGTAAATATTAGTTGTGGCAGCGGTAACATGCAAGTTGCACATGCTTCTTCCAGACTTTATTTCTTTTAGACAACACAGCTAAATTTCTCATTCAGAACTTCTGGAGAAGCAGCACCTTCCAGTGAAGGAGGAGAGAGTTTGTAAGACCCGATTGACTGAAATTTCTTATTAGCTGTGTGTTCTCACTCCTTTTTTCACATTAAAGGGCATAGAACATTTTGTACTGTGAAAACTGAGGAAAATGTTTGATCTTCTAAACTTTATCGAAGCTCTTCTATGTAACTATCATACCAGAGAGATTTGAAATAGTGGGCTAGCTGCTAGCTTCCTAAGATTTTGCCATCCACATCCCATCCACCCCACACTTTTTCTACATGGTACTGAACTAAATTCTGGGCTGGATTCTCAGTTTTTGGTGTAAATCAACTCCAGCAGTCACTGGAGCTAATTAATGCATGCCAGCTGAAGAGCTGTCTTTTGTTGTATCACTATACAGTCAAGTGTGTGAATATTTGTTAAATGTTAATTGAAAAAAAAAAAGTTTCGTTTGTTTATTTTAAAATGAAAAATTGATTGCAGACCTAGATTTGGAGCCACGGAGCCATCACATTTATGGCTGTGGGGTAGAGGGGGGCGTTGTTTTTATTTTTGTAAGGGGCTCTTGCCAAAAGAGGAGGTCCCAGCCAGTACCGTCTCGCAGTGCAGGGTCTGGGCTGTGTGACTGACTTTAACAGAAGTCATACAGATAGGATTGCCCATCCTGTAGGACTTTGAGTAGGTCACCTTCAAGCAGAGCACTGCTTGGTATCCTCAAGGTGTTTTAAAATGGACAAGAGTCAGGTCCTCATAACATGAATTAGAGATTTTCCATAGCCTTTGGAAACCAGGGGAGAGGTATAGCAGCGTCACAACCCCTTGTGATCTCCAGCCTAATGCAATGGAGATGTTATTTTGAAAGATGCTTAAATCTGTAAAAACAAAATGCTGAGCCTGAGAGGAAGCAATAGCAGAACATCGCAGAGGTCCACAGGGACTCTGTCCCCGTCACCTGCATGAGAGAACCTGGGAGCTGAAGGAGCCACGTCTCAGTACCATACTGAAGCGACAACAATAATGCAAGGACTGCAGTTAAAAAACGCTACTCAGTCCAAGAGAGAGGGAGTATTTAGCATCATGGGGCACTCCATAGTTGCGTAGAGTCCATGGCAGGACTGGTGTGTTGCTGAATTTTGTAGTGCAGAGACAGAGCCTGGCGCCTTCCTGATGTATGCGCGTGGCTGGGTGAGAGAGAGGGACAGCCAGAAGGGCTGGCCGAATGAAGGTAATCGACATATTGGAGATGGTTTCTCCCTGTGGATCTGGAAGGGGCAAGGTTCATCCTTCTTATCTGCAGAGGGGGAAGTTGCACAGCCTGGTGCTGCCTCGTTTCACTGTGCCACCAGCGGGACTCGTGAACTGCCCTTGGGGGACACGGTTTCAAGGTGCTGGTGGAAATGTGCCATCGGAGGAAGCTGTGGCCACACAGTAGTCCAAAAGTGCTCAATGGTACGGCCTGGAAGTTGCTTCTGCATGCAATGGAAAAGCTATGTAGGGAGCTGCAGAGCAGGGAGACACGATTTCTGTTGGTCAGCAGAAAGGCTGGAGGACTGATTGGGACTTAGGGGACAACGATGATGTAGACGCATAAATGCATTTAAAGCAGTAGTCTACAACTTCAGAAACTTTTCCACAGGAGAGAGGGGAAATCAACACTGAAAAGAAAAGCCCTTTAACTGCCAAGTATCAGTGTTCAGGGAGAAGCCGAAGTGGCTTATCTCGTGCAATTGCGGAGAGGGCTGGCTCCATCGGGCCCAGCCTCGAGGTTATCTCATCCAGCGCCGTCTGCAGCCGCACCGTTTCCTTCCACAAGGGCTAAAGAGGAGTCAAACGAGAGGCAGCTCAGTCCATTACAGCTGAAGACTTTGTCTTCCGACCTCACAAGGCTCACTGGTCCCACACTGGACCTGGTAACTGAATGCCTGCAGCCGCACAGCTCCGACTGGAGCAGTTCATCCCATCACAGCGGGCTCCATCCAGACGTGCACAGTTACACTGGGAAGGGGCTCGGCAGAGATAATCTGGGGGGGAGCCTGGGCTGGTGGGGCTGCTTCATTTACAGCACCCTGCGCCCACAAACCATGCGCAATTTCCTTCCCCGGCCCCTACCCTCTGCCATCGGAGAGAGGAAGGGAGGTCTCCCGCTGCCAGAGGGCACGCTTACCACCTTCATGCCACCCCCAAAAGGACCCCAGTGACCAGCCATTTCCCTGCCAGACTGATTAAGCACCACCTGCTTCCCATCCCTGCCTCCCCTGGCCCCAGCACACACAAACTGAGCAGGGAAAGGGCACTGTGGAAACTGCTGGTTTTTTTCCAGGGGCAGGCACAGCCGACGGAGGTTACTGCAATGCAGAGAGGTGGGGAGAGTGAAGAGGAGTAAGCAACACCAATTACAGATGTTTACTCACTGCTATGATGTTTTTATGCATGCATTATGAGGTGTACTTTAGATATATAAGCCTTTAATTGGGGCTTCTTAATATTTCATCTAAAGGGCCAAATTCTACTGAATAAAAAAAAAAATCCCTACGCACTACGAGCTCTGCAAACCTCTGTTCCCATGGTCTAACCAGTAGTTTCTGCCTGCCCTGCTCTCTTAGGTATGGAAATAGACCTTGAGAGCAGAGGATGTCCTGCTGGGGAGCGATGCCCCCGCTCCTCACAGACCAGGCTGTGCCTCCCGGTCCTTCCAAGTGACACACCACATCCCACCGGGCTGTGGTGGCCAGGAGACCATGCCCTAACCTCTCAGCTGTTCCTGCAGCAGAGCCAGCATTGGGTGGTCATCCTCGTACTTACTTTCCTGGGCAGGTTTTTTGTGGGCGCCTGTGCGCAGTACCTGCCAGAATTTGGCAGCAGGGCACATCATGTGCCGCTTGGTGTTGTCGGCAGCCTCTTGCAGCAGATTGCATTTCCCCACAGTGGGGCTGAGTTACAGTCAGACTGTAGGGTGTGTGAGTCTTATTTCTCCTCCAGGTTTGGAATGAGACACCTTGGGTGTGACAGTGGCCCTTCCTGCGGTCCTTCCTTACATTCCCCAACACATACTAAACGCCCAGCTACCACAAGCTGTGGGAGCCTTAGTGATTTTTCCACTCTGCAGCAGTGCCATTGGCGATGCAGTGCGTTAAGGGCAATCAGAGTTTCCATTAGAAGCCTCTACGTCTCATTGCAGCTCTAATTCATCAGCAAGGCAGCAAAGGAAGCTTGATAATCATCTCCCCAGTTACATGCTATCAATAATTTTTAGAGGAGGGGGAAAGGGGAGAACCGAATTGCAAGGTGCAAATAAGTCTAAATAAATTGTCAAATGGGAAGTCTTTTACTTTTACTCCAGCCCGCTCAGCTCTTGGGTCTCACCAAGTTTTGTGCTTTAAAAGCTGGCACGCCGAGGCCGTTGTGTTTGCAGTGGGCAGTGTGTTTCCATGATGGGTGGGCTCAGTGCCTGAACCACGGGCACAGCAGTGCCAGGGCAGAGACCCTCCGGGGGTGCTGGCCATGCAGGGATGCATACGAGGCAGGTGTGGGATGATGTGTCCATGCCAGGGACGGGGATCTCGGCCGGTAGAGCTGGGAAGTGCTGCTCCCTGCCTGCCTCCAGCCGGGGTGGGCAGCGCTGACGGCACTCCAGCTGCCCGGGGAGCCTGCAAAGTACTTCCCAAGCTTTATTTGTGGAAAAGCTTAATTGAAATGCAAGTGATTAAATCTAATGTATCGCGCAGTATCCATTTTCACTGCGCTACCACTTTCACTTCCCTGATACTATCAGACATCTCAGCAGCCCCACTGTCAGTTTTTTTTTCCTTGTAAGAACCGTGCCCGTTCTCCCTCCTTTTGTGAGCTTGGCGGAGGAGATAACAGTAAGCCAGCAGTAGATTAGTAGTGCCCCAAACCCCACACGGGGGATAAGGCATCTCAGCTTCATTTCAGGCAAACAGGTTTAAAGTGCATTCTTAAATCATTTGAGGGCCATGTGTTTTCCAGCTTTTTACAAAGACTGAAAAAGCTCTGGTATAACAGGAACTGCAAGAAGAAACCTCTGTTGTTTTCACAATTTTTCTTTCCAAGATGGACTCGGGCTAATGCTTTTTTCTTCCTGCACAGCAGGCTCAGCACTGCGGTGTTGGTGCTGTCCTACAGCAGTGAGCTCCCCTTTCAGTGGCACTGGGGCTGGCAGCGGGACAGCAGACCATGCTGAGCAGCCACCCAATTCCTTGTCTACCTTCTTCTCTTCCCCAGAAATCTGTTTCTTAACAGATTTGCACAGCAAGAGCTGTGAGAGAAAACTCAAAGGCAATAAACGCAGACCGTGGTGGCACAAGAGGGCTGCCGTTGTGGTCGAGGGGACTAGGGCACACGTAGCAGTGGGCAAACCGGCGCCCTGGTCTTTAGAAAGGTGTTGGCAGGGAGAAAAGTGTATTTAGGGAAGTGTCCAATGGCTGAGGTATTTTTCATTTGTGTTTTTAAAGTAAAAGCATCCTTTCCAACTATTTCCCTCTCCTCATAAGTGATAATGGAAGAGGCATTAGCCTTTCCATCGCCTGAGCCAACCTATTTTTTTCTAAGAGGTGTCCAGGATGTTCAGCCAATTGAGTGATCTAATTAGCTGAAAATTGTTAATTTCCTTTACCTTATAAAGCACCTAACACAGAAACTGTTAAATAATGTTAAGTGTCAGACTTAAACTGAGAACATTGGGCCATATGCTGCCGTGGCTTTCGCGCCAAAAAGTGTAGCAACTTACTCCAAAACCTGCCTCCAAATTCTGTGCAGAAGCCAAAGCCTCCTGCTTGATATGCTGCCACACCAACTCGCAGCGCTAAGATGGTCCCACGCAGCAGCTCGCTGTGCTCGGGGAAGGAGAGCGTATGGACGTGCGAGGGGAGGGGAAGGGCTGGGTAAACGTGCGAGGGGCCAGGACACCAGGACACCAGCACAGTATTGCACACACGCTGCCCTTGAGAGAGCAGGAGAAGCTCTGGGCAGGGTTAGCCTGGAAAACAGTGGCAGATCGGTGCCTGCAGCTGCAAACTGTGCAAGTCCCTGCTCTGCAGAGGGCCCCGGGGATAGGTAGGTGAGTGGGATAGGTGAGAATGAGCTGCTGCTAGCTCTTCATTTAGTGGGGTGTCACTGGCTCAGTGGGATGCACGTGGGGAAAGACACCAGTGTCCCAGTGTCACCAGCCTCCCCACAAGCCACAGGAAAATGGCCTCAGAACTAGCTAGGTGCCTTGCTGCGTTACTTCTGGCTTGGCCCCAGCGTTGGTGCCTTAGGGGAAGGGAAAGGCTGGGAAGGGACTACCACTCTGTAGGATTCCGCCATGACAGGCTGTGAGTATGGGAATACACGTCTAGGTGCCAGCTCGCCCCAAAAGCCCACAGGCTTAAATCTTCATCCTGTGAGTAAGGGACTCGGGGCCATGTATAGGTGATGTACATAGACTTTATCAAGCATCTCCTTCCAGCAGGTTGTGCTGTGGCCCCGAAGCTCTTCTTTTACACTGGATCTCATTCCCATTGTCAGCTGAGGTCAGGTTCTCACCCCGACTTTAGGGTGCATGTGCACATCTAGTTTGTTCTTTGCATGAGGTCTTCTAGCAGAAATATTTCCCCTGAATCATCTTCTGCCTTTGCTGCACCCGTGCTGGTCCAGACCACTGCACAAACACTGCAAAGCCATCTGACCTGGAGCTGCACATGGTGAGACTGCTCCCCCAGCACGGACTTGCTCATCATCCCAGAGAGGTTCTCCACCACTTGCCATAATGGATGCTCTTTATGTCTTTTCCTGGGGTTAGGAGGCTCCCTGTGGAGCCCCCCTCTCCTGTCACTGCCCAGACCATCCACCTAGAAGAGCTCGAAGAGCGATCTGGCCTCCTCCTCTCCCCCCAACCCCAGCCTGTTTACCTCCCCTCCCCATGACCTTGTGCTCTGCAACGTGAGCAGCCTTCACCAGCTGAAGACCTCTGATCCCAAGTCCATGAGAGATTTTGGCTTTCCTATTTGGCAAGGCGACTTGTTGCCCACCAGGTCAACATGAATAAAGATTTTTTAAATCCATGAAGTCCTGCAATTGCAAAAAAAAAAAAAAAAAAAAAAAAGGGAAAGCCACGTCTTGGTAATTTTACTTCTGCTGGCAGCCTGACATCTTGAGTTGTCTGTGCTGCACTTGTTTATTTCTGCTCATAATTAGGATCAAAAAAATCCAAACAAACATTCACCAAGAATTCTACTTTATATAAAATTTGAAAGTAAAATCAATCCTGACCCAATCTTATCATTTTTAAAGTATGTTTATCCAGCTTTGTAGTAGGAACAAGCAGACTGTTTGAAGGCCACATAGTTTTCAAACCTTGGTTGCAACACGTTACCCCATTTTGAAACCGTCTTTATCTAGCCGAGAAAACTAAAATCTGTTTGACAAAGTAGCACTCCAGCCAGTTTATCTTGCAATATGGCTTTAGCTCACAGAGCCTATTGATTTCCTTAAATTAATGTTTACAGAATGCTACTGAATTTCACTCAACGGGACATTGTTCTTTTGAAGCTTTGTAAAATATGATACAGAGTGTTATTGCCGTTTGTTCCTTTGCTAAGACTGATGAAACATTTATTTTTTTAAAGTGCAGCCTTGAACTATAGCTGTTTCCTACAAGTGTGTTTACTCTTGGAACATTAGTAATACAACACACTATCAGACTCCAGCACAATACCACAGGCAAAGTCTGTAGGTACGCTCTGGCCAGCCTAATCGTATAAATGGAGCCGAAGTTTAACGCAGATTAGACATCGTATGAGAAAAGGTTTCGAGCTTAGCCCAGCTGTCCCTGTCTGAAGGATCTTCAGCTTTGTGCGCTACAGCCAAGCAGTTGTCTGACGCTGTTACAATATTAGAACGGTTGCGTTGGTCTTGGTACTTCTAAACATGGGACCCCATACTGAAAACCGGTGTCTGATCCTCTCCCTCTGCCCCCAGCCAAGCGAATAGTTTTAAGGGTGCCTTGTGCGTTGTTCGGAGGCTCTCAATCCCATCCCCGAGGAGGGCTCGCAAATCTGCTCCAAGAAGCGCTTGCATTATTTCCAACAACCACCCAAATTTTGGTAGTTTACTACAGTGAGGTTGCTGTTACCTATTGCTGAAATTTTAAAAGAAATCACAACCAGTAATGATTTGACAGTTTTGTTAGTGCTTTCTGCAGCTCTGCTGCCATTAGACCCATCAGTCCAAAAAATCCTCAGTTT